>NW_026931578.1:0-4838 GCF_032062105.1 Saccostrea cuccullata
TCACTGGAGGATCAGGATAAAACATCAGTTTTATATAATTAATTATATTTATAACAAAACATGTTTTCCCTGAACCGGTCGTACCGGATATTGATATTGTAGTACAACTGTTGAAGGGAAACATGTTGACGTAAGGACGGTCGGAACTAAAATGAAGTTCCTAAAACTCTTGTGCTTTCTATTAAACTCTTAATTATACACAATGACAGAAAGGTTGAAAGTAAAAGTTTAAAAGCGTTTATTTTTCTCCCTGAGTATTTATTAATAAATGATTCATTTGAATATTTATCAGTACTAATTTTACAAAAAGTCAGAACAGTTCAAATACAAGAAACACACTGATATCAATGTTCGTATTTACAAATACATTATGTACAATGGTATATTGTCAAAGTTTTATTCCATTTCACCACCAGGATTGCATTCAGCACACTCAATCATCCCCATTTGGTTTTCGTGACTTAAGTGACAGGGCACCACACAGGCCATGTCTACCGGAAGCTGGATGTTGACTTCCTGTAGATTGTTCACTAGAACGTCCCACTCCTTAAAACGCAAAGACAGTCCATTAGGTGTAGGGTATAAATCGTTCTTATTGTTCTCATATCTACCTCTTGTGAATTCTCTAATGTTCACGCACATGTAGGGAGAATTCACAGACACATACACTTGGCCACCCAGATGTAATTTAAGGGGGATGTACGGCCACCTTTAGTGCAGTGAGAACAAAATGTAAACATTTCTTCAAATGGCTAAAGTACATTATATTTTGATCAAATTTTAAACCCTCATGATAAAGATACAATAAATATGCATAAATGAATGCATGTTGTGCATATATAATCTCTACTTTTGCAGAAAAATGCTTTTGATATGTTCCTTAGAACTGCGCAGCTACAGAATTCAGCAGAGCCTTAAAAAATCAAAAAAAATACGCAAACTGTGCATTAATGTTCTCTCTACAACCATTTGTTGAGAAAATGTCTAAATCTTGCACTTTTAAATGATAATTTTAAGTTCAAAACAAGGTATCGTTGTCTTCAAAAAGAGTGTAAAGAACCCTGAAAGTAGTTCATTGATAGCAGCACGTGGTCTATTTTTAGCACAGAATTTTGTTTTCCAGACCTCTTCTTAATATGGAGGGACATAACAATCTTTAAATGTAGAAGAGAATTACAATTGCAAAATATTTCAAATAATATGAACACTTTTAAAAGAGGAATTGTGTTATAGTGTAGCTTGAAGTAATTTATTTAGTATTATTATCGAACAGTTGTTCAAAGGTGTACGTATTGAAATAAACTCTTTCAAAAATGAGCACCATCAAAGTTTAAAACTAAGAGTTTGTAAGTTTGAAACAGATAACTTAATATATCTATCAAAAGTTTAATTATCACCAATGAAACACAAAGAAATTAAACACATAAAATCGATATGAAAAACCTTGTGTTAGTATCAACTAGTAAGAGGGGTGATCAAAAAGTTCTCGAACTATCTCTATATCTACCAAACCACAATTTAGATTAGAAACAAATTTGGTGCACACTCAAGTTCTATAAATAGCATATGCTGAATAAAGTTTTGCTCACGATGTGAAAATGAAATCATTATGCAGGTACTTGTGACGAAAAATGGTTGTCTCAGTGGAACTCATTCAACAAACGACTAAAATATTTTTATGGTATATCTTAAAATTGCATTTGAAGTAACGTATAAGAATTTGTTCATAGTTTATTAAGACAAATGACTTCCTAATAATTCAATTAATGATTGGATAGATCGTTTTAGTGAAGTAAGGCAGATGGTTGAATATGATACTTGTTATGTTGCCCGGTGAAAGCAAGTTTGAAAAGAAGTTTGTTTTTAATTAAGCAATATGCTATCAAAGATCTCCAATTTACACTTTGAAAAATACTTAAATATTTCAACAATAATATAACTATCAAATACCTAAGATATCGTTTACTTTTGATCCCCCCCCCCCCCCCCCCCCCCCCCCCCCCCCCCACCGTATACTCTGTCAAATAAACATTTACAATTTTCATTAAAGCGGAGCAACATTTGAAAAAGACTAAAATCATTCAGAGTGGGTTAGAAGATTTAATGAATAATTTTTTTTTTCTATTTGCCCATTTTGTCAAAATTACAATTTTACAGAGAAAAAAAATCAACATAATTAAATATTTATACCATCTTTGAAATGACGTTTGGTGGACCTCCCAACTCAGGGAAAATTATTGGGTCCGTATTTATGGTGAGAAAAAAAAATCCTTAAAATTTAAACATATATGCTGACGGAAGAAAAAAAATATCCTGTAATTGGATGTTAAATAAAATTGAGTCGGGCAATTTCTAGGCAGTAGATCGGGAGAGAGGGCAACCAAATATTTTTATAACAAATAGTCTAATAAGGCTAGTACATGTTCCATCACATACTTAGTAATGCAAAATTTTTTAATCTTTGGCACTATTTTGAAAAAGAACATAGAATTTTCGGAAGGGGGGGGGGGGTCTCTCATTTTTTTGCGATGATAGACATAGCATATGCAATGGACCTTTGTTTGCAAACATTGTGATTGCTTCTAAATTTCAAAGAAACAACTCAATATATTTTATCAAGCTTCGTATGTTCAACTAGCGAGAGCTTACAACGTAGTCAACATAATGAGACATGATGCGTTTTTATGTACAAACATTACTCCATACAATGTGTTGGTCATTGCAAACAATCAAGCTATTTACATGAGGTGCCTGAAGGAAATACTTTAACTGCCTATTTTTTCTATCTAACTGCTAAACAAAATAGACATATGTACCAACTTTTCGAATGTAAGACATGTAATTGCAATTTGATCTTCATGCACCGCATATTGTTTAACATTTTCAAATTAAATGCTAAGCATCCTCCTTGCAGTGCCCCATTTCAAAATAACTTCTTTCGCCACAGAAAAAAGACCCGACGTAAACACATATGTTTAGGGCATTTTTTAGCTTTTTTCTTGAGTTTTAAAGAAACCAACAAATTATCAAGACTTGTTCCGCGAAAAATTAAATAAAATCATCGTAATAAACGCATCTATCCACAGCAGATATATGCACATGCCAACCACGTGCTCAGTGTAATAATATTTACTAGGAAACTCGAGCTGCGAACAGAACAGTTTTTCCCGATTTGCTGATTGGAGTTAAAAATCGCGTTTTTTCATTAATCAGACGAAGCGATGCAACAAATAAAAGGAGTAAGTAATATTACCTAATGGTTATAACCTAGTTATTTCTTGTCTTGATGTTATTATGGTCGCATTTATTCTAAAATCAATGTTATTCGAACTCTGTGTGACAGAGGAATGGCGGACGAAATAAACACATGACCTCAGGAAGACAGACATATGAAAAATCAAATTTTCTAGAATTTTAGATAATGACAAGAAAAAAGCGAAACAAATGGTTGTAGCCATATCATCAATGAATCAAACCAACACCATTTTCAATGCATTTTTCATCTCGTGAATGCTGTAGCTGCGCAGTTCTACCATGATTAATTTCCTCCTAATTAAAACAAAATAAACTTAATTATTCACTAATTTTGGTCTCTAACAGTAGGTAACTAGCGCATTTATACTTTGAGTAACTTTGGGCTAGTTTAGACGAGTATTAAGCGCATTCTTGGCATTTCTTATTTCACACCAGACTAGATCAAATTGGCTTGTACATCCCCCTTAAATTCAACGTCCTCTTTCGCTTTCACTTTTGCAACGGCGCATGCTACGTCTTCTAAACGATCGCACAAAACTCTCCATCTTGACAGGGAAAGTTCCTGACCTTTCTGTGCGGAAAACTCCCCATCTTCCGTCTGCCTGATGTCAATTGTTGAATTGTATTCGTCAGGGAAAATTCTGAGACATCTCTCGTCACTTAAACATAAGTTGTAACTTTCTTTAGCCATAGTGAATAGAACTTATTCTTGAAGCAGAATGAGACAAACGGTAAGAACAAACAATACTTAAAGCAGAAGGGTGTTACCATGAAGAATTATGTAGGCGTGTATGTCACAGTATATGATTCTATAATTCCGAGTTAATAAGATTTCAATGCCATTTTTTATATCAATTTCAGTATTAAATAATAACGCTATAATATATCTTAATCGCTTCGTAATGTTGCAACTTTTATTTTCTACTTGTAAAAATCTTTTATTTTAAAATAAGACTTCCTTATCAAAACACCTTCAATCCCAGTGTGTTGTTATATCAACATAAATCGTTCTATTATCAGCTAAATCGTCTCTTTTAATCCTAATTAGTATTATCTCTCGTAATTCCATTTTATTTCTCTAAAAAATTCTTTCATAAAACAGTGAGAAAGAAAAATTAAGACAACAGTAAGGAATTTTATTGTGTTTATAGATTAACAATAAAATAGGAAAATAGGAAACGTTCAAAATGCATACAAAGTTTTAAAAAAGAAAATATAATGTTCACATAAAAGTTAAGAAAATAAAAACTTGGTCCGAAAAAAATAAAGTTTTACATTTGTGATGTGAACAATACGCCATTTACTGTTCGGTCGCTGTCGTTGTAAATACTCCATTAGATTTATGGAATTTAATTTCTCGCGCAATTTCTTTCTGATATCTCTCATGTTATTTATGAGAACTGGTCGATCAAAAACAGTTTCGTTTCTATCTGGGATGAAATATCTATATTCTCTAGTCTCAACATTTTGTAAAATAAAACCAAAAGAAAGATTCAATCTGAAAGTGCGTGATTCTGTTCGACAGGAATTTTGAAGAATTTCGATTAAATTTTCTGTAGAAACGTTATTTTCTAATGGAGAAT